>NC_134710.1:30660609-30683109 GCF_043290135.1 Rhipicephalus microplus
ATTCTAAGCTCACTATCTTCATTGCATTAAAAATCATGACTACTGGTTTTTCCTTACTGAATCTGAAATCTAACCTATCTCCCTCATTACCGCAGGTGTCCACCAATCTCTACAAATCTTCCTTGTTGTCGGAAATTAGATCTATATCATCTGCGTACATTAATGCTGGTAGTGCCTGATCAATAAGTTTTCCCTGTTTGACTAAAGAGAGGTTGAAGCCCAGTCCACTTCCCTCTAATTTGGCCTCTAATTCTTGTAGGTACACTATGAATAATAAAGGTGACAGGGGACACCCCTGCCTAAACCCCCGTTTTACCTCTGCAGGCTTGGATACCTGTTTTTCCCACTTTATAATTACCTTGTTACCTTTATAGATATCCTTTAAAAAATTAGTGACTACATCTTCCACGCCTAGTGTGTCCAGTATTCCCCACAATTCCTCTTGAACCACGCTATCGTACGCTCCCTTGATATCCAAAAATGCTAGCCACAGGGCGCTGTGTTCCTTCTCTGCTATTTCGATGCACTGCGTCAGTGAGAACAGATTGTCTTCCAACCTGCTGTGTTTCCGAAACTTATTCTGCAGTTCCCCCAGCACCCCCGCATCCTCTATCCATGCCTGCAGTCTTTCCTTTATAATCTGCATCGCCAGCCTGTAGACCACTGATGTCACTGTTGCCCCGCCACGGTGGTCTAGTGGCTAAGGTACTCGGCTGCTGACCCGCAGGTCGCGGGTTCGATTCCCGGCTGCGGCGGCTGCATTTCCGATGGAGGCGGAAATGTTGTAGGCCCGTGTACTCAGATTTGGGTGCACGTTAAAGAACCCCAGGTGGTCAAAATGTCCGGAGCCCTCCACTACGGCGTCTCTCATAATCAAATGGTGGTTTTGGGACGGTAAACCCCACAAATCAATCAATCATGTCACTGTAATAGGACGGTAGTTCTTTTTGTCAGCTTTGTCCCCCTTTTCTTGATCGATCATGCTCATCCTGCTAAGTTTCCATCCGTCGGGAACTTCTCCATCGATTATTATTTTGCTCACTGCCTCTCCCAAAGCCTGCTTAGACTTCGGACCCAATGTCTTTATAAGCATAATTGTAATGCCATCTGGGGCTGTTGATGTACTACTTGGAACCCTCTTCTCAGCCCTTTCCCACTCTTGTTGTGAAAATGGAGCCATTGCGCCACGTGATTCATCCTTGTCTATTGTAGTGCATAAAGCACTTCTTTGTTGAAATTTTTCTGTCACCCTTGTTCTTATATATTCAATAGCTTCGTCCCCTTCTAGCCTAGCACCTTGAGCTGTAGTTATAACCTCTGCTCTAGGTTTGTTTCGTTTCTTAGGGAGTTTAGATGGTTCCAAAATTTCGCAGCTGCCTTTCTATCTTTTTTATGTACTTCTGCCAGCCACTGGGCTCCCTTTATTCTAATCTTTTCATTGATCAGAAGGGATGCATTCCTTCTACAGCTTAGAAAGATTTCCCATTTCCTTTCAACATCATCTGTGGGTTCTCCCCGCTGCTAAGCATGTCTGTGTTCCCTAGAAGCTTCCTGAAGTTTTACGATGGCTCTCTTAACTTCCTCATCCCACCAACTGTTGGGTTTGTTTCTTCTTTTGCGGGGTGACTTGTCACGTGCCTTAGCAAGCCCTAGCTCAAACAGTCTAATTAGATTCGTGTATGTCCACACTGTTTTATTATCCTCAGTGATTACTTTGTCAATTTGTTCAGTGGCTATTTGAATTTGCCTTTCTGAATAAAAATTTTCCTGTATTTGCTCAGCTTGTCTCCTTCCCACTTTCACTGCTCTTCCAAAACTTAGCTTAATACGTTTGTGATCACTACCCAGACTTCTGGAGCCACCTTCATCCATGTGCATTCCCCTGAGCTTATCATACATCCTATGTGACATCAGTGCGTAATCTATCGTAGACTGCAGCCTTCCTACCTCCCATGTTGTTTGCCCTTCACACTTCTCGGTACTGTTGCGAATGATAAAATCAAGCCTTTCACACATATCCATGATCATTTTGCCTGTCGGGTCGGTATACCCATCTATATCTTCTATGTATGCATTCATATCTCCCAGTATAATTATCTCGCACTCTCCTCCTAACTCCTGATTGTCCTTTGATATACACTTCACCATATCCTAGTTTTCGTCTCTGGCCTTTGCTCCCGTCCACAAGTATACGAAACCAAGGAGTGTCATTTGCCCTGCCACTTTCCCTCTTAGCCATAAATGTTCCTTGCACTCCTGCTTGACTCTTTGCCAGTCTGTACTTTTATGAATGGATGCCCCAATACCACCCCCTTTTCTGCTGCCTTATGGTCTATTACAATATTTCCACGCGTAGTCCGGATTGTTAGGAGTTTGTTCCATCTCCCTGAGATGTGTTTCTACAAAACCGTATACCGTCGGCCTCTCCTCCATTAGCTGTTCTTCTATCTCTTCCCACTTCAGCCTGTTCCTACCACCCTGCATGTTAATATACCCTATGTCTCAATTAGCTCGGCGCTCGTGGCTACGTCTCTTTTTGCCCCGGACTCTACCTATCGTAGATACTGGGGCCACTTTGGGATCGTATCTGTCCATACCACCAGTCAGAGTCTCCCTGGTTGTTTTCCTAGTACTAGCTATCATGCACCCCAAAGGGTCCGCTTGCCCCCCAAAAAAGCTACTGGCCGTCCTGCAAGTTACCAACCCACCTCATGACCTAGCCGCCCATCGAAGTGAATTCTGTCTCGTTGAAAACCACCCCACGTATGCACCTCTCTGTTTATTTCCACCACCTCAAAGCCTTTCTCTCGACTCATCCGCCATATCTCTTGGTTTGCTTTGACAACCACTCTTTGCAGGTTGCTATCACGCACTGGTACCTCTGGTATCGTGCATATTACTACCTGTACCTGAGGAGAAGTGACGCGCATGTCATCGACGCCTTTCGCCAGTGTAGCTGCTAGCCCTGCTGTATCTTCATTTAGGACATCGTTTAAACCACCTGAAATTATCGCGAGGTTTCGTCTATCAGCAGCAGTTTTGAGTTTTACGCTCGCTTGCCCCATGACTGCTTCCAGCTTGCGTCCTGGGAACGCCCCTACTGCAACCCTCTTGTCACCTCTTACCCTCTCTTTTATGGCTTCTGTGCATCGATTTAAATTCGAGTCCCCGGCGATTATCACATGCTGTGACTTTTTAGCTGGAGCTTCCTTCACCTGAGGGTTACTTGCACCTGTGACTACGGCTGCTTTGTCCCCTCCCAGCCCCACCGCTACTTAGCTGAAGCTGGGCCTTGCGACAAATGAACCGGCTGAACCTGTTTTTTCCAAACTTGCTTGCTCTTTCTTCTCCGCAGTTCTGGTTGCTGGTTCCCTACTGTTCTCTCAGTAGGCCGCTCCTCTGTTTACCTTGGCTTGTGCTTCCGCGGCGGGCTTCAGCTTTTCTCTCATAGCCCTCGTTTTCTCTTGCTCTGTCACCAACGCAGTCTCGAGCTCGGTGATTCTCATCAGCATATCACTCTGGGTAACCATCATTTTCTTCATTTTTTTCCTCGACCTCACATTGTCCACACTCCGCGTCAGCCTCTTCTTCTTCCGCTTCTACACTTGGGTCCACTTTCAAACCAACCCCACATCCTGAACACTTCACAGTCTTTTTAACCATGTCTTTTTGACACCAATTGTCCCTATGACTTCTCTCACTCGATAATTACAAAACTCGAGTCCTGCCCTACAAAAAAGAGAAAGTCAAAGCTCTACTACGAAAAATTGCGTGTTCAATATACGTGCACCTCTCCCACGTGGTGGCAAAAGAAAAAGAAAAACAAAAACAAAAAAAATCAAACACACACACACGCACAGACTAATAAATACCTGGTGACTGACCCCCGAAAAAGCCGTACAATATAATAAGTGCTACAGGGATTTTAACTGCTGCCCTATAAATGTAAAGACAAGCTCAAAACATGCAAAACAACTTATCTGCGCAGTCTATTGGGAGCGCTCAAAAAACACGTCCATCCACCGTGACAATCAAAACCGAAGACAGTGACAACGTGGGAGTGTCAGTCAGCGCCACCTGTCACTAGCGCGTGAACTTATTACGAGCTGGCAGCTGACCAATAGTTCCTCGTATAAAACCTAAAGGCATCAAGTCTCCCAGTACGAGACACTCGTTAATGAATAAAGGGATAAACGAAAGAAGTGTATACTATAGTGTATATATATATATATATATATATATATATATATATATATATATATATATATATATATATATATATATATATATATATATATATATATATATATATATATATAACGTAAGAAGGTAGCGATGGTTAGGAGTTAGTAGTAGAGGCAGATGAGGAAGAATTCAGAATGGAATAAACATGGGGTATGAGCCAGGCCACGTCTCCCATTCATGATAGCGTCACACAAGTCGACAGGATGAAGGCCTGGCAGTCACTTCATCGACCGGCCATCATTATCAAAGACCTCAGCGAGACGCAGTGACCGAACGCGGACCACAGAAGTGCATTGCCACTGGACACCGTTGCCACCATCATAACGGAATTACCGACTGACCTTCCCATCCCCAAGTACACCGGAGCAGCGGACGATGGACTTGTACAGGACTGGTTCGACCTGTTCGAGCTCCACGCTACCGCTGCATCTTGGTCGGAACGGGAGATGATCATCAACTTCACTGACTACATCTCCGGTGAGGCATTTAAGTTTTACCTCACCCACGTCTTTGAAAATGACGAGTCATGGCAAAAGATCAAAGAAGAGATGTTCACTCGTTTTAACGACTATGAACAAGACCTACTTATTGCCGACCATCTGGATAAAACCGCACACTATCGTCAATTCCCTAAGCAGTCCTCAAGCATTCGAAAGCCCAACGCGAATCGACAACTGCCTCAAGACGAAGTGGCACATGAGTTTACTTACAGAAGGCCATGCGTATATTGGGAAACACCTAACCGTCAAGCGCGCATCCCTTCTGCGCGAAAGTCAGCATTTCCGAAGTCATCGCTTCAACATACGACACGAGACATCGCTCACCCTACTGATGCCTTTCATGCTTCATCTCGCATACATGGTCAGCCACCTGGTTTTCTACGACGCAGCTCTTCAAAGGCTCCTAACGGTCACCATTCGTGTCATAAGGACGCCTTGTTCATGGTAGACCAGCTGACACATGAGGAAAATGCCGAACAACGCCATGACGACTCAGAGTGAAAATCAGTCTCCACACATTGGATCAGCTTATTTTCCATTTAGCACAATTGGGCTACCCCCTGGTTTTCCGTCACTTGGCTCTTTCGTCGCTCACCACGCCCACCTCACATCTTGCACGCTCACAATGGTCGGGATAGAGCTGCGGAGCTCGAAGAATACTCAGCCAAGCCCTGAACCTACCATCCAGATTCAGGCGCAAGAACCACTCGCAGCGAACAGCGAAGAAGAAGCCCCTGATGATGTATCTATCAACTCTGAAGCATTACCTTCATTACCCGAAATGCAGCACAACAGCCTAGAGACTACTACCTGCCCACTCGACACCACATTCAATTGCCCAGAAAGTCAGTGTCATGGTTAAAAAGGGCTGCCACCTCAGGTCTTTTCGCAGCAACATCATCAATGCCAGCAAGTCCAAGAACAACAGAGATTCCAAGGGCTATACGAACAAGGACGTCGACGAGTGGAATCATCTTCGGAAGAAAACACGCGGTTTATGGAAAGCCGTTTACGAACGTGTCAACCAAGCCAACGACATATTCAAGATTTCTCGCTCGAAACAAAGAAAGCATCGAATCCAGGATATTTTCCCAAGGGACGTCGAAAAAGCTTTCTCTAGTGGAGATGAAGACTCAGGCAACACGACATACAATGCCGAGAAAGGCGCCAAACCATACCCTGTATTCTGCAAGGACGCAGAAATCACCGCACCAGCCTCGGTCAACAAGCACGCAAACGGGTGGCGCCGCATGGGTTCCAATCAAGACAAATAGCACGACACCTGCGCAAATCATCCAGCCAATGCTTCAAGGCCATCACACCATGTTCATTCATCGCAAGAATGCCGGCTGTGTTTCCATCTGATTCCGCGCTCAAAGCATGCTTATGTTGTCCAGAGCGCAACAGCCAGTCTCGCCCTCCAGAGCTGTACTTGATACCCCGGATTGCTGTCCTCTCCTGTGAAGCTATTGTGTGTTAACGGAAACTTACTCGGACTTGGAATGATCTTCTCTTTTTGACAGTGTTCAGTTCTAAGCCGTGCATGTTCAGTTTTCATTTATGTTCGTCTGACGCGACTTCTTTCGGGGGGAGGGGGACTCCTGTAACGTAAGAAGGTAGCGATGGTTAGGAGTTAGTAGTAGAGGCAGATGAGGAAGAAGTCGGAATGGAATAAACATGGGGTATGAGCCAGGCCACGTCTCCCATTCATGATAGCGTCATATATATATATATATATATATATATATATATATATATATATATATATATATATATATATATATATATATATATATATATATATATATATATATATATACGTAGCCAGGAAGGAAGCGAACTGGCTCCGTAGTAAAAACGGAAGCGAGAAAGCACGACGTACGAGGAAACACTTTTAATAATCACATAAGTTTCAGCTGGTAGGCCAGTCACACAGTGACGAAGGCTGGCCCACCAGCCGCAACGTATGTGATTAATAAAAGTGTTTCCTCGTACGTCGTCCTTTCTCGCTTACGTATATATATATATATATATATATATATATATATATATATATATATATATATATATATATATATATATATAGAGAGAGAGAGAGAGAGAGAGAGAGAGAGAGATAAATAGATAGATGCATAGATGGATAGATACATACATACATACATACATACATACATACATACATACATACATACATACATACATACATACATACATACATACATACATACATACATACATACATACATACATACATACATACATACATACATGGATGTGTGTGAGTGTATGTGTGTGTGTGGAGAAAGAGAGAGACAGCCTGATAACCCACAATGAAAAATACTCAAGTAAGGTCGGTTTTTCCAAAGCGTGTTTATGTATAGGAGCCTGCGGCCACTCGCTTGGTCCCATATGGGACCACCAAGTTAGAGCTGATATGCTGATAGCCTCTGCCCATAAGGCACAAAGGTTGCGCTTTAAAGGGCGTCCTCCGAATTCTCCTTCACCGCAGTTGGGCTGCTCGCCTCCCGCCCTGTACTCTCACTTGCAGGACATAGTCGCTTGCGCTTGCGAACAATTTACAAGCGATTGATGGCTTCGTATGCGTGGTGCTTTCATCGCGAAGTTGGCGTTCAAACCAGAAGGAAGATCACTTCGATCGTTGCAGCAGTCTGGCGCGCTAAAGGAGGGAGCTGCTTGTCTTAAGGCCCAACCACATGCACCCGATTTTCAAGCGACCTCGACGAGTGACAGCAAAACAAACTTGCTCCGTCGTCGCGATGGCTGCAACCACGCGTTGGCGACAGTCATTGTTGGTAAATTAAAAACTACCACGTGCATACCCATAACTAGAGAAAAAGTTTTAAATGTAGGTTTATGACAACATGCCGGACTTATTACTGTCTTGTGTGGAACGACCTTCTTTTTTCACGACCTTCTTTTTTGGCAATATTTGGTTTAACTGTGACAAGGTGCCAAGAAACGTACGCTACAACTACGAAGCACTTCGCATGAAGATTTCACATGGCACAAAGCTACAAGCTACATCGAACCACCAAACCTCTAAATTCCCCTGTGTCACATACCCGAAAGATCTGGTTACTACAGAGGACTATCGGATGACGCCTTCAAGAGCTTCGCTCCTAAAAATGTATCGAGCACGCGTAGCGTCTACAAGCCAAGCTGGTGAGAAGCCGCGGGCTCTTCGGGTTTGTGCTCAGTTCCCATGATGCTCCTGTTTCATTTCCATATTAGGTGGGCTCGTGAAGAAAAGGAAAAAAGGTTATTAGCACACGTGCCTAGTGTCCACAAGCCAACCTGCTTACTGGCCGCTCCTCCCCTCGTTCTATGCATGCGTGCCTCAATTCCCAGTATGCTCGTATTTCATTTTTAGGGGTGAAGCTCCCTTCAAAATATTATTACCTGGCCGGTCGTCCTTCCATCCTGCGTAGCGAGCATATCCACGGAGTGAATGATGACAAGTGGGGCGAAGCGTCCGTCTGTTTGTCGGTGACAACCTAAGAATAAATAAAGGTTCCACCCACGAGGCCTCATTGCTCTTATTTTGCATGCCTCCGCGCTACAAAGAAAGCAGATCCCAAACAGTGGCCATAATTTTCACGCAGACAACCATTACCATACATTACTTGATTGGTGTTCAAATACAGAATCCGAAGCTCGATAAATAAACTCGAGAATGCGCGGACTTCCATGTCAGCTTAGCACTATATCTGTTGTTTATATCGCAACCCCACTGCGCTCATCTCGATATCCACGAAAAAGTAATGCACATCTCTCGAAGGCGATGTTTCTGCGTGGTACTTAAGGTTGTAATAAACAAACAATGCCATTTATTGTAATTTTTATTATTTGAAAGTTGTTCTTTTGCGGTTTCACAAAATGAAACAAGGGCAATAATAAAAATTTTATTAGGTGGTTTGCAATTGCTTACAAAACTTTCGCTGCCAGGTTTCTTCGCTGTCTTTTGAAACTATGGCAACTATGACTCGAAGTGAAGAATAGAAAAGCGATCTGAGATTCACTTCGCGAATTCCGATTCTTCAGCTGCCTTAAATACCGATTGTACGTTTCGTATCGCCGTGCTTGTCATCGTGTTTGTGGTAAACGCCTATACTTCATTCGACGCCTTGTTTAATCAAAATGAAAGCGCGTAGCGTACATTGTGCTTAACAGTTGAAATCGTTACATACGTCTTCGTTAGGTTAGTGGCCAAAGATATGTATGTGGCTAAAGTGGCGGCGACACAAAGCTGTAGGTAAAGTTTTTTTGCTTTTCGCTTTGACAACTTGCACTCCATGATGCATCACCCCGTCAGCCCTTGAATATTCAACTTTTTCAAAGCGGGCCCCAAGTTTGATGCAGCAGGGGCCACTACCTTCAATGAATGTGTCGGTGTGAAGGTGTATCTGGGCAGGCAAGCTGGTTTTCTCTTTCCGGGGAATGCGAGTGAATTACGTGCCAGACTTTGGCTTCAAAGGACGTGCAATACATCCATCTTTTCTTTTTCGTGCGACTCTGATATAACATAAACAAGTTATCTCTGTGCGTAATACATGCATGCAATACAGGCGATATAAAAATATATATCAATAACTAAGACTTCTTAAAATGACATCGTTAAAGATGATACATTGTCTTAAAAAACCTAATGTTGATTGATTGATTGATTGATATGTGGGGTTTAACGTCCCAAAACCACTACATGATTATGAGAGACGCCGTAGTGGAGGGCTCCGGAAATTTAGACCACCTGGGGTTCTTTAACGTGCACCCAAATCTGAGCACACGGGCCTACAACATTTCCGCCTCCATCGGAAATGCAGCCGCCGCAGCCGGGATTCGAACCCGCGCCCTGCGGGTCAGCAGCCGAGTACCTTAGCCACTAGACCACCGCGGCGGGGCATAGCGACCTAATGTTTCTCTGTATTTTTTTTTCAACAATAGTTTTAGCGGTGTCGCTTCAGTGACATTCACGATCAAAGTAACTGATTGAGATTGATCGTGACTGCTGCGTCCATAACGATCGATGCAGTGACATTACATAGCTCGCGTCATTTCCCGGTTTGAAGAACCTAGCACAGCGTTTTTCATGCAAGGTGTTAGTACTTCAAGCGTGGGACAAGCGCTTACGGAACAGACACTTCAATGTGGCTCGTAATTATGAGCCGGTGGTGATAATTCCGGTGAAACGACGCAGCTGTACCAAATGGCACACGTCAAAATAACTACACACACACACACACACGATGACCACAATTCGCTTTTTAATGCAAACACAGACGCATGTTCTCCCCACCTGGTTTGCTTACTCTCGTACTGTGTGACGCTGGCAGGTCCGCTCAGTTGCTTTTTTCTCACACCTCGCCCGCACATACAAAAGTCAAATGGTTGAACAACACAGCACATATCGCAAACGATTCCCAAGATTCTCACGTTGCGACAGCCAAGTCACACATTCACACACGCACATGCGGCAACGCTGATGCTACACCTTATGCTAGTGGTAAATCGCAGACGCGCACGTTCCCCAGAAGATACACGCGTGCATCCAATCTTCACCGTCACCTTACGCACACTATTGACCACGAGAAAGAGAGAAACTGTCTTTATTCACAAAGGATAGAGAAGGAGGGCGTGGGAGGAACCCCTAGTCTGGGGTCCCTAGGATGACTCCAGCGACGAGTCGGGCCCGCTGTATCAGAGCTTGGAACACCTCGGAAGGTCTATCGCGAAGAGCATCATCTCACAGCTCCTCGTTACGTAAAGGGTGAAGGAAAGCAGGTAAGGGAGGAAAGATATTCGCAGTGCACTCGATCGAGACATGGAAGGTCGTGGGCGAGTTTCCACAGCCGGGCATTCGTCTGCATAGCCCGGCGAGTAGAATTTATGAAGTGATACTAGATTGGGAAATGTTTTAGTCTGTAACTGGCGTAACGATACTGCCTCCTCTCACGAGAGAGATCGCGGTGGGGCGCTCTGAGTGCGACGGATGTTCCTGTAGTGACGAAGAATATCTTTGTAAGTGAGAAGTGGATCCCCTCACTCCGACGACAATCGTAGAGTGGCCATCCTAGCGACGCAGAGTAGACGCCGTGTTGCTGCTTCACGCTGCCGAACCGACAGGACGCGGTGGAGCTAAGGCGCTTCGGTGCACTTGAAACGCTGCAAATTCATAAACACCAGCATAGAATGACGGACGACAACGATGGTCCTGAGGACGAGTGGTTGAAAAAGCTTCTTCTTGACGAAGAAACCACAGAAAACTAAATGGACGCCTGACAATCTCGCTGAAGCGGCACATCGCCTATCGTCGCGAACGGTGCCATGCTGAATTTGTATTTGATTCATCGTGACTCTTACGTCATAGTAACGAGCGGCCGCAGTTGGACGCGTGTAATACAAATGGACAGTGGTATACTTCACTTTTTATTCTTAGCCTGTCACCGACTGTAGTTTGATAAGAGCGGGTGTACAGACAGACAGACAGACAGACAGACAGACAGACAGACAGACAGACAGACAGACAGACAGACAGACAGACAGATGGACGGACGGACGCATGCACGCTTCTGCAAACTCATCATCATTCACTGGCTCCGTGGATACGCTGTGAATATTTTGTGGCTGGGCTTCAACAGTTTCACGTGGTGCTCTCTCCTATATTTTTTTTCACTATCTGTAGGAGAAGTCCCCGAGAATTTCAACTTCAGCCTCGTGCAACGAGCCACCGGATATCATCTTCCTTTTCTCCTGCTGCGTGGCCGCCAGTGGCGTGGCACTAAATCCATAATATTGCCACGAACGTAATTACAGACAGCGACGAAACGACGTCTTGCTTGCCCTCAGAGCAGGACGCAAAAGCCCTCCTCTTTCTTCACTTCCCAAGGATTCCACCTACAGTTGATGGATCATACCCATTACCTGTGACATTACTCCCTCTCCTCGAAAAGCATCGGCTCGATGCTGGTAATGAGAGTTGAGAAAAAAAAATTAGAAAGAAAATATGCTACCATGGAACCCAACAACTCCGTCGTAAGGGAAAAAAATGGGCTGGCGTCATAGAAGTACTCAATAAAGAAAGGGGTAAGTACACAAGACAATAAAAAAAACCAGTGACAAAAAAAATAGTCATTGCATGGTAAGTTAGTCCACGTTCGATGTATGACGCGAGAAATATGGCTTGAGTCTTGACACGTGCACCACATCACTTTGCGGAAACCGACGGGAACATCTTGAGGCGCCCTCAGGGAGAACTTCATACGTAACGTCACTGAGTCGGTGCAGAACTTTGTAAGGGCCGAAGTAGCGCCGAAGCAACTTCTCAGAGTGACCACACTGTCGGATGGGAGTCCACACCCAAACTTCATCGCCTGGTTTGAAGGTAACCTCTGGGTGTGTAAGGTTGTAGCGGTGTGCGTCGGCAGTTTGGCGAGCCTGAATACGGCATCGGGCGAGTTGACGGGCCTCCTCGGCGCGTTGAGCGAACAATGCAGCGTCCGTGTTGAACATGCTCAAGTTGTTGGGAAGGAGCATTGCGTAGAGCATTGTAGTGACCTCTCGACCATGAACTAAGCGAAATGGGGTGAAACCTGTACTCTCTTGGACTGCTGTATTGTAAGCAAGAGTTACGTAAGGGAGTATATCATCCCAGTTCTTGTGATCAATGGCCACATACATTGATAGCATATCTGCAATGGTCTTGTTCAATCGTTCAGTGAGTCCATTTGTTTGGGGGTGATAACCCGTGGTTTTCCGATGTTCTGTACCACTTAGTCTCAACACTTCTTGAAGCATCTCTACGGTGAAAGCTGTACCACGATCAGTAATTATTACAGTTGGCGCTCCGTGACAAAGTACGATGCTGGTGACAAAGAACTGTGCGATTTCGGCTGCGGTAGCTTTGGGCAGGGCCTTTGTTTCACTGTAACGCGTTAAATAATCGGTGGCAACCACAATCCACCGGTTTCCAGACGAAGAGGTGGGAAATGAGCCGAGAAATTCAATGCCAATTTGATGGAATGGTGTCTTCGGCGTGGCGATAGGCTGTAGTAGTCCTGCTGGTCGGACAGGTGGAGTCTTACGGCGTTGACAGTCGCGGCATGTGCGGACGTACTGCTTGACTGTCTTCGCGAGGCGGGGCCAGTAGTATGAGCGGCGAATTCTTTCCAATGTGCGCGTGTAGCCAAGGTGTCCGGATGATGGTTCGTCGTGACAAGCATGTAAAATATTGTCCCGAAGCGAGGTCGGCGCAACCAGTAGGTAAGTAGCCTGGGTATGGTCGAAATTTTTCTTATAGAGGACTCCATCCCTGATGCAGAACGAGACCAGCGAACGTGCGAAGTTTTGAGAAAGGCTGCGTTTTCGGCCTTCGAGGTAGTCAATCTGTGGGCTTGGCTCCATGTCGTCGCGTTGTTGTTGAGCCAAGTCGGTTGATGACACAGAGGAAAGGAATGTATCGTCCTCTTCAACGTCCGCGTTCATACTTCCAATTGGTGCACGTGAAAGACAGTCAGCATCAGTGTGTTTTCTTTCTGACTTGTGAATGACTGTAACGTCAAATTCTTGCAGCCGAAGGCTCCAGCGTGCTAGACGACCGGAAGGGTCTTTGAGGTTGGCGAGCCAGCATAAAGAATGGCGGTCGCTAACTACCCTGAATGGTCGACCGTATAAATAAGGGCGAAACTTTGTTATAGCCCAAACAACGGCTAAGCATTCCTTTTCTGTTGCAGAGTAGTTTTTCTCTGCAGATGATAGTGTTCGACTTGCATAGGCGATCACGCGTTCCACGCCATTTTTCCATTGAACCAGTACAGCTCCAAGTCCGACGTTGCTGGCATCCGTGTGTAGCTCTGTGGCAGCGTTATCGTCAAAGTGACCGAGTACAGGTGGGGCTTGGAGATGGTTTCGTAGCGTGTCAAAGGCGTGATGCTGATCATGACCCCAAACAAACGGTACGCCGTCTTTCTTAAGTTCATTTAGCGGTTCAGCGATTTTAGAAAAGCCTTTGACGAAGCGTCTGTAATATGCGCAGAGTCCCAGAAATCGGCGGAGGTCGCGCTTGTTTGTTGGGACAGGAAATGCGGCAACAGCTTTCGTTTTCTCGGGGTCTGGATGTATACCGGCGTGGCTGACGACGTGACCAAGAAATGTCAGTTCCTCAAATGCAAAGTGGCATTTCTCAGGTTTGAGAGAAAGTCCAGCTGTTCGAATCGCCTGAAGAACTGCCTGTAAGCGCTGGACGTGCTGCTCAAACGTGTCTGAGAAGACGACCACATCGTCAAGGTAGACAAGACACGATTGCCATTTTAGCCCAGAAAGAACCGTGTCCATCATTCTTTGAAAAGTAGCTGGTGCCGAGCATAAACCGAAGGGAAGGACCTTGAACTCGTAGAGTCCGTCAGGAGTAATGAAGGCGGTCTTTTCGCGGTCGCGCTCATCAACAGATATTTGCCAATAGCCGCTGCGTAGATCCATGGAAGAAAAGTAACGAGCATTGCGAATGCGGTCCAGCGAGTCGTCTATTCATGGTAGAGGATACACGTCTTTCTTCGTGATGTTATTTAACTTTCGGTAGTCGCCGCAAAATCGCAGAGTACCATCTTTTTTCTTTACTAACACAACAGGGGACGCCCAGGTACTGGTCGATGGCTGGATGACATCGTCCTTGAGCATCTGCTGGATCTGTTGGCGTATAACGTCTTGTTTTTTTTGCGAGACTCTGTAAACATGCTGTCGAATGGGCCTCTCGGTAGGCTCGGTGATGATACGATGCTTGGCAAGCGGTGTTTGGTTAACTTTCGAAGTCGTAGCGAAGCAGTCCCGAAATGAGCCGAGTAGCTTCAAAAGACGTTCCCGTTGTGCAGACGGTAGACCCTGGTTTACGTCGAGAGTGCTTGCAAATGTAATGGCGGAATCGTCGCACGACGAAAGAGCAGATAATGTTGAGGGACCAGGGACGTCGGCAATATCCTCAAGGTATGCGATCGCAGTGTGTTTGGTGAGATGGCGATACTCCTCGCTGAAATTCGTGACTAATAGGCAAGCCTGCTTTCTACTGGGCTGAACAATACCTCGGGCAACACAGATTTGTTGTGCTAAAAGTAGGGACAAATTTCCTTCTGCAATTACAGCATCGGGGACGTCTTGGTCACATTCAACGTTGATAAAAAGGCTGCTGCGAGGAGGCAGAGTAACAGATTCGGAGGATACACGTAGGGCAGCCTTCGATGAGCGGGCGTTTTCCGGTTCAGGATGAAACGGGTCCTCGAACGACACCTGCAAGTCTCGTAGGTCAATAATTGCGCCGTGTTCGCGAAGAAAGTCCAGCCCCAGAATGAGTGGACGGGAGCACACAGGTAATAAGAGGAAAGACCCTATGAACGTCGAAGCACGGACTCGAACACGGGCTGTGCACATTCCAGTTGGCGTGACGAGGTGGCCCCCTGCTGTTCGCAACGGCGGTCCTTGCCAAGGGGTAGTTACCTTCCTCAGTTGGGATGCTAGGGCACTGCTCATAACGGAATAATCGGCGCCGGTGTCGACGAGAGCAGTGACGACGTGATTGTCGACGTGTACGGTGATGTCGGCGGAAACAGTCTTATGACTTTCGGAAACGACTGGAAAGTCCGAACGGTCTTCGTCGGGTCTTTGCGTCGAAGGAGGCTCTTTGACAGTTCGTTGGGACGCGGCTTCACCCCCAGGAGCCGCGGTTTCTAGTTTCCCCTGTGGGGACTCGGTGACCGGCCTCTGAAAGGAGCATAAGATGACGAGGGAATGCTAGGTGACGTGGGGTGGTGAGGTGATGGTGATCGTGATTGGGGGCGTTGACCAAGGCGAGGAGCTTGCTGGCCCGTAAGGTACGCTTCGATGTCGCGAGGACGCTCACCGTAACGCGGGCACCGAGCATCAGGGTGAAAGCCACGGAAACCAAGTTGGCGGTACTGGCAGTTACGGTAGACGTGACCCGCTTCGCCACAGTGGTAGCAGAGTGGACGGTTATCGTACGTATGCCACACGCTGGCCTTTGTGGCGTTCTGCCGCGACCCAGACGGACGATAAGTTGGTGCACTCGGAAACCTTGAGGCGGGTGGCGGAGTCGAAGAGGTGCCCTGGAATTGATGGCTAGCCTGATCCATTCTCCCCATGGTGGGATCAGGGCCATGTGGTGCAGGGGATCGCAGAGCCGCCGCATAAGTCAGCACAGGGGCCTCAGGCCTTGTTGGCGCGAGTGGGGTGACCACCTGTCGGATCTCATTTCGGATTAAGTCTGTGAGATCACTTACGGGTGGTTGGGGTCCCGCTGCTTGGAGTTGGCGCAGCTCGTCCCGCACGACGCTTCTTATGAACTCAGCGAGGGCATGCCTCTCGCTGTCAGCCCCGATAAAGCATGCAGCAAGGGTCCCGTCGTGGCGTTCATACTGTGACGACCTATACTGGAGAGTACGCTCCATTGTGGTTGCCTCATCTATGAACTCTGCCACAGTCGTCGGTGGATTGCGCACGAGTCCGGCGAAGAGCTGCTCTTTTACCCCACGCATTAAATGCCGCACCTTCTTTTCCTCGGACATTGTAGGGTCAGCACGCTTGAAGAGTCGAAGCATGTCCTCGACAAACATCGAAACTCTCTCGTTGGGTCGTTGGTTCCGAGACGAGATTGCCTGCTCCGCTCTATCTTTCCTTTCAGGACTGCGGTACGCAACACGAAACTGTCGGCTGAACTCATGCCACGTCGCAAAGGAACCCTCGTGATTCTCGTACCACGTTTTGGCAGAGTCTTCTAAAGCAAAGTAAACTCTCCGCAGCTTGCGAGCTTCATCCTATTCGTTGATGTTGGCAACTCGATTGAAGTGGTCAAGCCAGTCGTCAACATCTTCATAAATGTCTCCGTGAAATGAGCGTGGTGTTTGCGGCGCATGAAAAACATGCGGGAGAAAAGAATAGGCGTCGTTGGTTTGACTCGCCTGGTTGTTAGTTGAAGTTGCCATCTCGCCTTGAGAGAGGGGACGGTACTCGGGAGATAGTCCTCGCAGGCGGTGACTGCTTCTTGCCGTGGGAGCTGTAGCTGTCTCCAAGAAGCTCGGTGTGTCGGCTGAAAATCTGCATCCGAGGCGCATTTACCCAGCACCTCGACCAGTGCCACGAACGTAATTACAGACAGCGACGAAACGACGTCTTGCTTGCCCTCAGACCAGGACGCAAAAGCCCTCCTCTTTCTTCACTTCCCAAGGATGCCACCTACAGTTGATGGCTCATACCCATTACCTGTGACAATATTAACATTATGAGCTTATCTAAAATTTTAATTTCCATCTTATTTCACTGTTTTTCTCACCAGCCACGCTATACTATGATAAAATATTACTGAATAAGAACTCAATAAAGTATTCCGTACTATATATTTTACAATAAAAAAACTCCCAAGCATTTCCCCGTGGGTGAACATGGTTAAGTGCGAATGCACGGGGTGATGCTATGAGGGGTATTTATTAATTCGCACTATTATAATTAATAATCTTACTATGGCGCCTTTATGGTGTAATGGTTCCTGAGAATCGCAATTTGATCACACGGGGGAGTTTACGTTAACTCACTGGGGAATGCCAACGGATTTTAACTTTACTCCCCCTCATAGCATCCCCCCGTGCATTCGCACTTAACCATGTTCACCCTCGGGGAAATGCTTGGGAGTTTTATTACTGATGATGATGATTAAAGTGTAATTAATGAATTTAAGTGTTGTTTGTCATGAAGCATTTGTACACAGATACATTATATACGAAGTATTATTTATTTACACTTCACGATTTTCGTACGATGCATTAAATGCACACATCGCGAGCGCGTCACACACACACACACACACACACACACAAACTACACTACAGATTAGCACCTATTCGTGTTATCGTTGTAGCTCACGGTTAGTACCAGCGCTTTGTAATCCGAGAAATGTACGGTGAGTGGATCCGGCAAGACGGAGCGGACCGTACAGTTCCTACTGAACGCCAAGTCTATGAAGCCACCGTTGATCGTGGTCGGAAACTCGAGAGACTGACACGTCATCGAGTAATTGTTCAGCATGTGGTCAACCAACCAGCCATTGTCCTTTCTAACGTCCACGTTAAAGTCACCCACCACCACAATCGGAACCGAGGGACGCGCGCGCATAAGGCGCGTTACTGACACCGATATCAGCGTCGCGTCCGTGGCTTATTCAGTAGAGCGTCGCTATGCGGCCCGCCAAGTCCTCTTTCTTTTAAAGATAGAGAGAAGACTGCGGACGCCGCCGATGGCGGTGGATGGTTTGGGGTCGCTTATAAAGTGTATTCACACTTAAGACGCCTGCTTCTTCGTCTTCCCTCGTGTTGCATGGGAAGCCTTGATGCCAGAGAACGATAATGGCGAACCGCAAGTTTCCTGCTTCTCTCTATCGTCTCTGCGTTGTGTATGTGGCCGAAAACGTCCACTCTCTCTGCCCGGCGAACGAAGAAACTTTCGCCAGTGCCTTCCCACTCGGCGTGAGTAAGGACTTAGTGGTGCAGTTTCTGAAGCAGCAAAATTTCACTTCCTTGTACCACCTGATCAAGCACCTCTTGAGTCGCAATGGGCTCCGCTACATTGAGCACCGCTTCCCCGTGGCCATTCTGTCACGGCTTCCGAGACTTGTTCGTGAGACCCCAGACTATCTCAAACACCTAGTCGAGCTGTCCCTCGGCGGCGTTGTGAACCAAGACAATAGGAGAATGGTAGAGATGCTCTGCCAACAGGCCGGCCTGCGGTTGGTCACGCAATGTCCGCGCAACGTCCCAGACCGCCCTCAGGTACAAGTCTCCGAGAACTGTAACCATCTCTGAGGTCGCCGTTCTCCTTTCCACCGGTCGCAGATGACAGGCTCTACCACTTGATGACCCGCCAGCATTTGCTCGAGAGCGAGATGTGCTTGGTTCGTCGTATCACCGTGAGGTCGCCATTCAACCTTCGTCATGGGCTACTTCTTTAGCAGAGGGTGACAGTTTCATTTCTAGCCAAGCTACTGCTTCCTCTTCCGGAGGACTGCCAACTGAACTTTGCCTTCTACAACCCGTGCAGCGTACGCCGAATGCTGCAGTCATCCACAGCCCTGCTGCCCATCTGCAGTGCCAGCAACTTCCATCGGCCAAATCGTCTCAGTCTGGTCTTTACAGGTCAAGAAAGCATCCTGCATGCAGGCCTACTGAGAGAGTTCAAGAACCACGCCCTGGGCGTCTCTTCAGCCACTTTAAAAATATTCTCCCTGGAGCAAGCTGAGCCTGGCCTCGGAGTGGTTGGAATCGGTCTAAACACCCTGGCTTTGTGCATGTTTCACCTATATGCCGCTTCCGTCGGCGAGGAGTGCCCGGTTTTGAAAAACCTGGAGCCTAAAGATATGCTGACACTGATCCTATCAAATGAACTATCGGTTCTGCAAGACACCCACTTTATGTGGCTTTTGCGACTAAAGTTCCCCGTTAAAAAGATACAAAATACCAGCCCGGAACAACTTCTTTGGCTGCTGCGAAACGGGTACAAACCGACTGGAGTGAGCCTTGAAATTTGCCAACTGACCGAAACCTGTCCAGAAGTTGCTTTTGGGACCTTCCCAAAGCTCCACGAACCTGAGCTGAACGAAGTGGAGTTCAAGTCAGGCACATGACTGAGATCGCTTACGGATTTGTGCGCTTGTAATAAATATCATCCGGTGAACAAAGCGCCACATAGGCTGTCCCGTCTTCAAAAATATTTACTGTTGTCTTGACTTGCGGGAGAAATGTCTACATTATTGAAACAGGGAGGGTACCAGTTATCTTTAGGAAAGAGCCCTTTCTCTTCCGTTTTCACGGGTGAATATGCTTGCTTGTAGATTCCTTTGCAGTGCCAAAGCATGAGTGCTGTTTGCAGAAGAGGTTGCCAATAGTTGTGACAAGGTCTTTACGATAAGGTGGTGCATTTGAACAGTCTTTTTGATAGTTAACTCTAATGGCCCTTCTGCTGTGGTCCACTGCCCAAGTCGTACCCGACTATGTTATTAGCCCGCTGTCACGCTAAGAGCCCATTGAAGCATTCCGTCACACTTTCTATGACAGGTTCCATGATTTGAGAAACAGCTGTTTCTAAACAGCTACTGCAACGACTTGTTTCACGCTTGCATGAAACATTGTCAGGTGTCGCGCAGCTATAGCTTATTCACGTGCTCTTACTTTTACCGTGGAGATATCTCTCAACGTGAGCATCTGTTCTTAGCTATAACCTCTTACGCTTGGACTTCTTGAGCTCTAGCCCGCCGTCTCGTGGAATCAGCCTTGTTGACGCACACACCCCGGTAACTGAGCAGAGCTGTCGCTCTAGGAACAGTTCTCTCCGCAAATACAGCAGCGTATTTCAGATTCGCAATCCCCCAAACCGCGTCCGAGGCGCCGCCAGTTGCCTCGCGAATGTCAGTTGAAGAAGAAATCAGATTTATTTAGTTCTGAAGAATTCCGATCAAACACCCACCGAAGGAGGGGGGGGGGGGGCGCCTTGGTTGATGGCCGCGCCCAAGCAGGTACTGGAAGATCATGGACCTTCGCCCGTTCACAGGCCTCCTACACTGCCGAGAGGTGGATTCGGTGGCCGGAGCTATTGAAGGCCTTCTCCCAGTCCTGTTCTAGGTTGAACATCGTGCGACGTAACGCCGGGCTCTGCCAGACCATGTGAGCGAGTGGGCAATTATCCGTCCCACAGCTAGGGACCATGCCTTTAGTGAATTGAAGTGAATGAACGTGTTACGAGACGGGAGACAAGCCTGCCTGCAGCATCCAGAAAGCCGATGACTGGGGTCAAGACCGCAGTCGTGTATATATATATATATATATATATATATATATATATATATATATATATATATATATATATATATATATATGTGTGTGTGTGTGTGTGTGTGTGTGTGTGTGTGTGTGTGTGTGTGTGTGTGTGTGTGTGTGTGTGTGTGTGTGTGTGTGTGTGTGTGTGTGTGTGTGTGCGTGTGTGTGTGTGTGTGTGTGTGTTTATTTATATCCTCTCCAGCGCCTTTTACTGGTTCGCCCTTTTCATAAAAAGAAGAGCAGCTCGTGCATAGAGTCGGTCTCCGCATTGACTGTCGCTGTCGTGAATCATCGCCGAGTGTCCACGTCTCAACGATTCGGTGGAGAGTGCTGTGTTCTTCAAACACCTTCGGTCCGCATTCGATGCCCTTGGCGCTTCAATCCCGTACCGTGCCTTCTACCATGTACCAAGACGCCGCTCAGCAAACGCTTTCTCCTACGCTGACGCCATGTCCCGGTGTCCCCCTTATCCGCGACCCTCCTGTCTTCACCGGCGCAGATGGCACCGACGTCGAGGACTGGCTCACTATGTACGAACGCGTGAGCGTCCCCAATCCTGGGGACGAGGCAGGTAAACTCGGCAACCTGTTTTTCCACCTCGCGGGTGTGGTCGGCATGTGGTACAACAACCATGCATCCGATTTCCCGATTTGGTCCGCTTTTAAAACCGCTGTTGTCGACGTGTTCGGCCATCCTGCCATTCGTGAGCTGCACGCTGAACAGCGTATACGTGAACGAGCACAGCAGAGCGGCGAGTCCTTCGCAAGTTACATCGAGGATATCCTTGTCTTGTGCAAGAAAGTCGACCTGAACATGTCAGAGGCTGATAAAATCACACATGTTCTAAAAGGCTTCGCCGACGATGCCTTCACCATGCTTCTGGCCAAGAACCCTCGCACTGTGGCAGAAGTCATTACATTATCTGAAAGTTACGACGAGCTGCCGCGGCAGCGCTTGATGAGCCGTCGACCGCCACGACGTGACGCTGATCTCTCGGGCTTGTCAGCAGTTCCTGACCACCCAACCTTGTTCAACGAAATCAACTCGTTCTTGCGTGAGGAAGTTGCCCACCAGGTCTCTTTACTGGCTTTTGTTTCCCCGCAACATGCTCAACAGCCATCAACTACACTTCTACCTCCGCTCCGCCGAGCCATTCAGGAGGAAATCGCGAACTCGTATGACGCTATGACGACTGGGGACTGGGCGACGTGGCCTGGCTCGTACGCCCTGCCCATTCCATAAGCATTTCTTCTTCATCCACTTCTCCTCACCATCCTTGCCTTCTTACGTTATATATATATATATATATATATATATATATATATATATATATATATATATATATATATATATATATATATATATATATATATATATATATATATATATATATATATATATATATATATATATATATATATATATATATATATATATATATATATATATATATATATGCCGAGACAGCACAATGGGGAAACGCTACGGTCGTTCGTACGCGGAACGTTAGGAAGCACTAGAATCATCGTGCGCACTGATGCGCGAGCGTCAGTGCACACGGTGATTCTAGTGCTTCATAAGGAATTTTTTGTATTTCGCGGGCATTTGTAATTCGCAGAAAGACACTAATACTTAACATGTATAAAGTAAAAGACTATCTACCTGCACGTTTTACAAACCGATCTACAGCTTTCTCGTTGAAATTTTTTATTCATCGTTGTTCGTTAAAAAGTTAGTTAATTAAACAGGAATAAATAAACAGTAATTGAGAACACGCAAAATTGTCTGACTAGCTTCAGGCAGAGGTGAGCGACATGAAAAATTTCGCTGCGTTCCGGTATACTTTTAAACTCTGGATAAAGTTCCAAAGTTGCATG